>NW_028244611.1:360000-406899 GCF_964263255.1 Lissotriton vulgaris
AACCCACTAAGGAAATACAGTTGGGACTACCAGAGTGATAACTGTGAAGTATAATTACATCTTAACATGAAAATCGAACTTACCTGGTAAATGATGCATTTTGGGTAATGTAGGAAAAAGAAGGAATAATATAATAGTTCGATGCAGCCCCTCTTCTATTTTGCTCACCAATGATTAAGGCTAATTATGTTGTTGAAACGCGTCTGGTGAAGAATTAGTTGCCGTGTGTCACCATAAAAGCAGCATGTCCTTCCTCACTCATGACTCAGCTTTCTTTTGTTCACAACGATGTTGCTGCAGGATTGACTCTGTGCCAGTGTAGATGAGTCCACCCTGTCAGGGTCGGGGCGCCCCTTACCCAGAGACTGGCTTGATGGATATATATATATATATATATATATATATATATATATATATATATATATATATATATATATATATATATATATATATAGAAGAAAGAGTTGCCCCTGGGTGGGAATGCACTTAATTACTGTGGGTATTTACTGGTGCTTGCAGCTTGTCGTCATGTCACATGGTCTGCCACTGAAGAGGGCGTTGGCCCGAAACGCGTAGGAAAAGGACTTTGTTCGCGGCTTGCGCCCTTGCGTTGGCATTAAGAGCAGGAGAGTGCTGTCGTATAACATACCTGACACAGGGAGTACACTCCCCATTAAGAAATTCATAATCTGCAGTTCTCAGTTTGTAGTGTACTGTCTGCTCTGCCCATGTGGCCTACGCTACATCGGCAGCACGATTAAAGAACTCAAACTGAGATTATTGGAACATCAACGTGCAATCGAAAAAGCGGATTCCGCCTATTCGGTTGCACGACATTTTGATGAAGAACACGGGAGAGATCGCAATAAACTCCAATTCTTTGGGTTGGATATTGTCCCACCCAACTCGAGAGGAGGTGATCGTTTAAGAAGATTACGCAGGTTGGAATCGAGATACATAATTGACCTCTCCACCAAACATCCAGGAGGTCTTAACAGTGGGGAAGAAATGGCATTTCACCTAGGGAAGTAACCCCATCAACACTCTACTCTTCGACTTGTAACATCACAGTCTTAGAGTCACACTTGAGAAAGAAAAAGGATGGGAACTGCTGTGGGTCGGTCATATATACTCATAAAAAGACCAGATATAGTGGTCCCTTTCCAGACTGTCTGTTTCAATATAATAATCCTCCATTATTCTGCTCACTAGGATTCTTAGTTAGCTCTACTGTTCTGTAGTTTCGGTTTTCATTGGTATCTGTCATATACTTATTTACAATCTATTAAGTTATGGTAGAACATTGATACACCATGACATAAACTCAGCTGCTGTGATGTGATTCGAACTGAATTGGGTGTATGGTAACATGATAACATCCCTCACCGAGGTTATTGAGTAAATAGGACTCTTTCTATTTCACAGAAATAATGCATTGACCTTAAATATGCTAGCTATTTTAACAACATTATAGTTCAGCTTACTCTGTATTTTGATTGATTTTGATTTTGATTTTGCTTAATCTCGACAAATTGTGATGTTAGTATCTTTGTGAATATTATTACCTTTTGGAGCACTGCAGTGTTTAATTTATAATTTATAATTTATTATTGTTTCTGCACAGGCAAATTGTTTTAATCATGAACACACAATTTGTACATAGGATACTAGCCGATCCACGGCTTTATTTTTGTCATATTTTTTATGAACTGTATAACATCAGGTATACCCACTCAACATACATACAAACTATACCAGCAGATGTACAACTGCTATGAGTATGTAGATGAATGTATAGAATAACACCATTCTAAGATGGCGTCCATGTTGATGCCCGTGGGTTTAGTCCTATGTCATTGTTAATGATTGCCGTGAAACTTTAATAACATGCTGTTTCCGAGTCACGATTTGACACACTGACGAAGGCTTACGCCGAAACTCGTCTCTGCGTTTTTCCCCCACAATAACCCCTTCCCTGACTAAGAACCCTCCTTGAGTGCTGCACTTTTTTTATGAAATTGGTAAAAGTTCGAGCAGAATATATATATATATAACTAGTGGAAGGAAGGATACAGGACCTACCGCAGCAGCTCCTTTTTTAGATGAATTTCAGGTCATGAAAGAAACGCGACAACGGCCACAGCCCCAGATGGCGAAAAAAGCAGCCGCAAAAAGAGGAGGAAAACCAGGCGCGGCAGAAGGGGCCGCACAAGGTGCAACGCCTATGGTAACCCACAGCAGGGGCAGGAGTGGGAGGTGGTGAAACATGAAAATACCATCATAAACCTCTCACAAAGAAAACTTACAGAACATGAAGAGAAGGTATGACCTTCTGCCCAACTGCTAAATTCGATCCAGTTCAAACTAGAATTGATATCTTTAAGTTTGTACGCAAACTAAAATTGGACAAAATATTTGCTACCCGCCCACAATCAGGACTGACAACAAATACAGAAACAACGATGGAATCTGGCAATGATCTCACTGATAACAACCTACCTCTCCTCCAAGTAACACACTCCTTGGCAGGAATGGAGGAAGTGCCAAGTTCTAATGAAATATTCAGGAGAGAAGAAATTGTCCAAAAGAGGGTTCCCAGCAATCTGAAAAGAAAATCAAGATTCCTACCACATGTCACACACGATGCCATCGATGTCTTCAACGATGCGATCCTACAAGATCTGGATAAAATGACCACCAAAAAAACTGAAATGACTAGAAACAACTCTAACATCTCGAGAATGGAATGGCAAGCCATCAAATCACTCAAGGAGGACAATACAATTGAAATCAAACCCTCTGACAAGGGGGTGGAACATTGTGATTTTCAACAAAGAGCAATATAAACTAGGAGCTTTGAAACAACTACAAGATAAAGACTGCTATGAGATAATCAATAAAAAAGGATTTTGAGAAATGCACCTCGGACAATCATGAGTTGTTAAAGGGGTGGTTGTGTGAAGGAATGCTCAGCAAAAACGAATTTGAGTACCTATATTGCGAACATCCAATCATCCCTACCTTTTATCATCTGCCAAAGGTGCATAAGGACATCAAGAACCCACCGGGGAGACCTATTGTCTCGTCAATAGGCAGTCTTTTAGAAGCTACCTCTAGATTTATTGACAATTACTTATCCCCCTTTGTTAAGGATTTACCTTCTTTTGTGAGGGATACCCAAGACTTTCTGAGGCTTATTGACGGCATCAAATGGGACACAGATATGCTCCTCATTACCCTAGATGTCACCAATTTGTATACTTGTATTGGACACCAAGAGGGACTCTCAGCGATTGATTAGTTTCTTGGGAAGAAAAACATACAATTTCACCAACATAACCGTATGCTTCTCAGAATGACTGAGTTTTGTCTCTATAACAATATCTTTCTGTTCGCAGGGGTGTTGTATCGTCAAATCAGGGGGACCGCCATGGGCACGTGCTTCGCCCCCAGCTACGCGAACCTTTTCTTGGGCTGGTGGGAGAAGCACGTGGCCTGGGGGGGGGACCAACGAAAAATGGTTGGATCACATAATGATCTGGACAAGATATATTGACGACTTGTTTGTGGTTTGGCGGGGCGACAGATCCTTGGCTGAGGAATATGTGGCAACGTTAAACGACAACAGTCTCAATTTAAGATTTACCAACACAATCAGTGACAGGTCAGTCCACTATCTCGATCTTGAGGTCTTTGTAGCACGGGGCTCCATACAAACAAAACTCTACCGCAAGCCAACGGCAGGAAATGCCGTGCTTCATGCGGCAAGTCATCATCCTAGAAGCATGATAAGGAACATTCCGTTCGGGGAACTGCTACGCCTGAAAAGGAATTGCTCAGAGCACAATGACTTTTTACAGGCTCAAAATGCAGCGGTTTCCAGATTTCTAGAGAGAGGCTACTCCAAGACATCATTAGTTGAGGCCTCTAAGAGAGTGGAGCTCACAGATAGACAAGACCTCCTACAGAACAAGAATACAAAGAAGATAGTGGAGTCCAAGACACTGACAAGAATGATCACAACCTACAATATGAGATCAAACGAGTTGGTCCAAATTTTCAATAACAACTGGCATATCCTTAAAACAGATATTGTCTTGAAAAACATAATACCCCCAAAACCTGCAATTACTTATAGACGCTGCCAGTTCCTTGGTGACCATCTAACGAAGAGTCACTACAAGGACCCCCCAAAGTCATCTATATCTAAATCTGTTCAGGCTTTCTACCCCTGCATGCACTGTAAAGCGTGCAAGTATAGTCATAAGAAAATCAGATATGACGGCAGACCCAATGACCCACGGCCCACTAGAACCATCAACAAATTTCTGAACTGCAATTCAGAATTTGTAATATACTGTCTGGTTTGCCCATGCTCAAAAAGATACATCGGGAGCACCATCAACCCAGCAAACAAGCGTATCTTAGAGCATATGTGTGCCATCACTAATAAAGACAAGAACTACCCGGTGGCACGGCATTTCGAAACCCATCATAACAGTAACAGAGATTTACTATCTTTCTTTCTCATTGACCAACTAGAAAGACAAGAAAGGGGTGGAGATAAGGTAAGAGCATTAAGGGCCATGGAATCAAAATACATCATTGACCTCCAGACAATGAAACCCGTTGGTCTGAAGAACTTTGGGTGCACCTAGAATAGTCAACCAGAAAGGGACAGTATACAAAAGAATAGTGGACAGCAAAATAAAAGGGCCATAAGAATAAAAATCTGAACAGATACAAAACACAGGCTAAATAACATCATCTACATATCTCCCCTCCCCACTCCCAGTATATTGGGCTTTATAACTTGTCAACCTGGACAAGAGGGAGATTCTGGCCCATCCAGGGCGAGATAGAAAAACATAAAACACTTGCCCATACAGGGCGGTATAATATATGCTTATTCGGACATTGTACAATAAAAAAAGTGAAGGGCTTTAGATACACACGGTGTGATATAATGTTGTTCATATACACAATAAAAGTAGCACTCGGTTAGATTCTCTGAAATTTAATTGAGAGATTTAAGAAATGTATATAAATATGTAATCTTCATATAAAACTAACTTTGTGGTAATTCCAAATATGCACTTTTCCATCAACTACCGTGAAGTCGAATTTTCGAATGAGTTGTCCTTGTTAATTAACATGTGTCCTAATAAGCAATGTAATATACAATTAATTTTATGGGGTTCCCTCGTTTGTTTTTAACTGCACGAGCACTTTTATGAATGTCATACTCCTTGATAAGTTTGTAAAGAACTCGATAATGCACATGTAAACGAATGCACATTGCAAGATGTCTGCCAAAAAACCAACATGGCACTTTAGTCCTCTCTTGATGTTGATAGAGGGGTGGAGATAAAATGGCGTTCTTTGTTATGCACTTTTGACACTGAGGAAGCCTTTACGGCGAAACGCGTTTGTCATCTTGGGGGGAGGGGGGTCTGCCAATAAATCGTTTCCAGTATCTCAAGCTTGGAGTGCCGTCTACCTTCTTTTAAAAAAAAGCAAGTGTCTGTCGATATATATATTCCATGTTTGCCAAAGCTTCCTATTTCATTGCACAAACGTTAATGGTTTCCACTAAAACTGTTCTTGTGGCTGGGGAAATGTTCTCGCAGTCTCTTTAACCCAAACGTATTGAGCGCGTTAATACAAGCAGTTACGATTGTAGGCTTTCAATTTTTCTTGCCAGTTCGCTTTTATTAAATGCTATGCACACCGCGACTCCACTGGGCGTTTCCGTGTTGTAAACATACACAAGCAAACGCTGAGCGCTCTCACCTTAATTTTCACTCGTGAGACGCCGCGTCTTGTGATTTCTTGCTCCTCCAGTAGCGGAATGCCTCTTGCGGTTTCCTCAGTGTAAAATATCTGTTTAACACAAAATCCTTGCTCTCCACGTTTCCTGCTCCGTTCCGCTAGAATCCGTTCCGCAGCAGTTTCAATGTGAAACGTTGTAGGTATCACTTCATCTCAAGGCAGGGTTTCACTAGGGACAGTCGGGTGCCACTTCCTCTTCATTAATTATCCACCAATTCGTTCACTCGGAAGTGCACTCTTTGCACGGTTGGTGCTGGACAGTAGGGATGAACGTCTCCCTACTATAAATTCACCACCATAAGGAAATAATGTCCGCACTGGCTATATTCGATAAGTTGGGTTTATTCAACAAGAGACTTCAATACAGCCCCCTTCACCTACGCGTTTCGACCCTAGGACTTGTTCACAGTGTTGCCACTAGTCCATTGTCTCTTTCTAACTTAAATACCTTCTAGTCCATTTAACACATAATGATGCATTCTGGGTGAGGTAGATTTAATCACTATTGGAGACTTTAACGTTTGTTTTGCAGAGAGTTCTTAAACAGTTTATAGTTCTTATGGTCACATAGGCTTGTTGAAACCTTCCAATTAGTTTGTCAGGATCTCTTCAAACATTATTCGTCTCTTATCATGATAGGAACATCCTATTGTACCTTTGTCGGGATTTGAAGGGACCGACATTTGACAGACAATCCCTCTTATTATTTTGAGACTTATGCTGTCCATTTTGATATTTATTAAGTATGGGCTAAGTGCCCCAGCGATTCCTTAATGAAACAACTGGTTTATACTCAACTGTATTATTGGGCTCAGTGCCCATATAGTCTTTTAATGTGACCTCTTTCAAGTTCTGGCATCCATGGTTTTTCAAGCAAATAATCATAATCCGATTCATGTCCTTCACAAGTTTATTCACAGGTGGACATACATCTCTTCATCCATATTTAACCCCTTTGGTGTCTTAGTTTGAAATCTAATAATAAGGCGTGACTCCAAACGTCTCAGTTGGAGTTTTCTGTTCCCTCCTCTTTCATCCGGGAGGATGGTTGCCAATCCGCTGTAGCATACATCTTTCCATGTTTTTCCTGTGTGTTGAAGCATGTGGTTGGCTATGGCGTAGGACATGTTGCCATTTTGAATGGCTCTGATGTGTTCTGGTATCCTTTTGTGTAAAGGACAAGTGGTCATACCAATATAGTTCTTTCCGCATGCACACGTCAACATATATACCACGTGCGTGGTTTTGCATGTGATAGTATCCTCAATGTTGAAGATCTTTCCTTGTGGGTCTGTCAGTGATTTCAAAGATTGCCCTATTGTGCATGCCTTACATTGATGGCATTTGTTATAGCCTTTTTGCCTTGATGTTAACCAATCCTTTTTCTTCTTCAACTGGAAATGACTCCTTACTAGTTTGTCTTGTAGTGAGGGTGGGTTCCTGAATGTCATAAGGGGGTACTCGCCCAATTGACCACCAATATCAGGATCCTTCTTGATGACATTCCAATATTTATTTAGTATTCTTCTTACGTTTTGACTCTCTTTACTGTATGTTGTAATCATTCTGATGGGTTCCGGTTGTGCTTGTGTCTTATCAACTTCCATTTTGTTGATCAAAGTTTCTGTTCTGCTCAATGCTCTGGCCTTGAGTTCTCCTTTTCTTATGTCATTATATTTGTATCCTCTTTTAAGGAATCTATTGGTGGTTTCTTTGTATTTTCGGTTCATCTCTTTTGTGTTGGAACAGTTTCTTTTCATCCGGATGAACTCCCCATAGGGGATGCTTCTTTTCAGATTTATAGGATGGAAACTGTTTCCATGTAGTACACTGTTTGTAGCTGTACTTTTTCGGTGTACTGTTGTTTCCAGTTGTCAATTTTCTACGTATACTTTAGTATCCAAAAAAACTATTTCCTTATTACTAATGGCTGATGTGAATCTCATTCCCATTTCATTGTTATTAAGTTCCTTTAGATACTCAGTAAATTCCTTATCAGTTCCGTTCCAGATAAGGAACAAATCATCGATGAAACGAAGCCAAAGTATGACTTTAGATGTATAGTGTTCATTCTCCTCCCTCCAAGCTATAGTTCTTTCCCACCAACCCATTTCTAGGTTGGCATAGCTCGGAGAAAATGAAACTCCCATGGCGGTTCCGCATCGTTGAGTGTAATATGTCTTGTTAAAAAGAAAGATATTATTATTCAGACATAGTTCTGTCATTTCTTTTATCATCCGCCAGTGCTGTAATTCTTCCAGGGGTTTTTGTTTGAAGAAGAACTCCATTGCTCTTAGGCCAATGCTATGAGTTATGGAAGTGTATAAGGACACTACATCGATGGTTGCAAGTTGGTATCCTTCTACCCATGCGATGTTCATCAAATTTCGTAGGAAGTCTCCTGTGTCCTTTATGTATGAAGTTAGTGTGGGGACTATCGGTGCCAGAAAGTGGTCCACATAGATAGAAAGATTCTCATATATTGAGCCGCAGCTAGCTATGATGGGTCTTCCAGGAGCTTTCCTTAATGTTTTATGCACTTTCGGCAGAAAGTACATAGTTGGCATAATAGGGTCTTCAGTAGTTAGAAATTGTACTTCCTGGTCCGTTAATAATCCTTGGGTATGCCACTTTGTGAGCTTACTGTTCAGTTCTACAATCAACTCGTTGATCGGATTCTTTTTTAGTTTTTCATAGTTTTTTATCTCACCCAGTTGGCGCATAGCTTCCTGCATATAGTCAGTCTTTTCCATTATGACTATATTTCCGCCTTTGTCGGCGGGCTTCATTTCCAATGAATCATTTTCCATCTGAGACTTCAACGCTTTGCGTTCTGAGATTGATATATTCTCTTTTTTTCCTTTTTGTACACTTTTTTTTCATTTTTTCGAGATCCCCATTGACTAGATCAAAAAATACGTTTATTTTGTTCCCTGGATATAGCATCAGGCAAAATCTAGATTGTTTCTTGAACTTGGTTTTTTGATGTTGCTCAGTGTTCTGTCCCATGTTTTGTAAAATTTGACTGTCTGTCATTGTGGAATCCTCCACCTCATTGGCAAGTTCAAATGCAGTGCGCATCGCTGGAATTTCCGCAATAGTAATCCGCGCATCATTTCCATCAATGGTGCTTATGTTTTGATCCCTGTTTTCAAGTTGTGTCTCTCTTTTTTTGAAATATTTTGCCAATTTTAGTTTGCGCGTGTATCTGTACAGGTCAATTTTCATTTCAACTGTGTCAAAATGAGTTTCCGGGCAGAATGTTAAGCCTTTATTCAAGAGGTTTTCCTCAGCCCTGGTTAACACATGTTTGGACAGGTTGATAATTAGATATGGATCCGGTTCTCTTTCTTCCATCATTTGTTGGTTACTCGGTTTCTCAGATGATACCCCCTTGTTTTTTTCCAGAGCCTCTTCTGGTTTTCCTTCGTTTTTTTTCTGGCTTGGTTGTCCTCTTCCCTTTGCCTTTGTTCTTTGTTGTCCCAGGCCTCTTCCTCTCCCTCGTCCCCTTCCTCTTGATTGTTGTTGGTCTAGATATACCAACTTTACCTCTTCTAAAAAAGGTGTCCTTGTTCCGGGAGTTTCTTGATCTTCACTCTCACTCCAATCCGTGTCTGATTCGCTCAAAGTTGTGTTGGGAGTTTCTGACTGTGGTTGTGTTTTCATTTGTTGTTTGAGATGGTCAAATCTCTTAGCGAAGGTTAGTATCCTCTCACACGAGTAGTCCTGCTCATCTCTTCTGTATTTGCGTTCTTTGCGTTCTTCTACTTCTGTCTCATGTTTGTCCAATGTGGCCTCCATGTCTTTCCTATGTTTCTTAGCCTCATCATCTTTGCCATGAGATAATATGAGGGATTCTATCTCCGCTATTTTTTCATGTAGCTCATCCACATCAATTTTAGCATATTTCACTATAATTCTGATCATATTGATTGAGCACTGCATATTGTTATTGCACCAGTCAATGAGCATTTCTGGACGTGTATCCGGGTGATTTGGGAGAGTATAAATTCTTAGACCTCTAGGGACCATTTTGCATTCAAGATATTTTTCTAATGTAAGAATTTCCCAGCTTTTAGTTATTTCTTTTTTAAGAAGTCTTTCCAGGTTCAAAAATAGTTGTTTTAATGTCATTAATCCAGGGTCGGTCTCTTCTGGTTCTTTCCTTGTAGTGTTAGTGGTACTTTCTGCTTTTTTCCCTTTTTGGAACATTGTTTGAGCTCGCATTGCTCGTTTATTTGCTCTTTCTTCCATGTTTGCCAAAGCTTCCTATTTCACTGCACAAACGTTAATGGTTTCCACTAAAACTGTTCTTGTGGCTGGGGAAACGTTCTCACAGTCTCTTTAACCCAAACGTATTGAGCGCGTTAATACAAGCAGTTACGATTGTAGGCTTTCAATTTTTCTTGCCAGTTCGCTTTTATTAAATGCTACGCACACCGAGACTCCACTGGGCGTTTCCGTGTTGTAAACATACACAAGCACACGCTGAGCGCTCTCACCTTAATCTTCACTCGTGAGACGCCGCGTCTTGTGATTTCTTGCTCCTCCAGTAGCGGAATGCCACTTGCGGTTTCCTCAGTGTAAAATATCCGTTTAAACCCAAAATCCTTGCTCTCCACGTTTCCTGCTCCGTTCCGCTAGAATCCATTCCGCAGAAGTTTCAACGTGAAACGTTGTCAGTATCACTTCGTCTCAAGGCAGGGTTTCACTAGGGACAGTCCGGTGCCACTTCCTCTTCATTAATTATCCACCAATTCGTTCACTCGGAAGTGCACTCTTTGCACGGTTGGTGCTGGACAGTAAAGATGAACGTCCCCCTACTATAAACTCACCACCAAAAGAAAATAATGTCCGCACTCGCTCAATTCGATAAGTTGGGTTTATTCAACAAGAGACTTCAATACAGCCCCCTTCACCTACGCGTTTCGACCGCAGGTCTTGTTCACAGTGTTGCCACTAGTCCATTGTCTCTTTCTAACTTAAATACCTTCTAGTCCATTTAATACATAATGACATAAACGCATTCTGGGTGAGGTAGTTTTTAATCACTATTGGATACTTTAACGTTTGTTTTGCAGAGAGTTCTTAAACGGTTTATAGTTCTTAAGGTCACATAGGCTTGTTGAAACCTTCCAATTAGTTTGTCAGGATCTCTTAAAACATTATTCGTCGCTTATCATGATAGGAATATCCTATCGTACCTTTGTCGTGGTTTGAAGCGACCGACGTTTAACAGACAATCCCTCTTATTATTTTGAGACTTATGCTGTCCATTTTGATATTATTATTTTCTTTATTTTCTTTTGGTGGTGAATTTATAGTAGGGGGACGTTCAGCCCTTCTGTCCACCATATATATATATATATACATATATATATATATATATATATATATATATATATATATATATATATATATATATATATATATATATATATATATATATATATATATATATTGTTTACCAATCCAATTTCCAAAGCGATGTAAGGAAGGCACTGACACCGTGAATTCAACTCAAGAAAGGTATTTATTCCAACATGCTGCACAGACGCGTTTCGGTGGAAGCCTCCGCCTTGCTCACTCACTCTGCTAATAGTGACGCTGGCATATATAAGCATACTGACACATCTCAACAACGCTATGGCTTGACTGGTGGTTAGTTGCCATAGTTACAATGAGTCATAAATTTAACAGAGACGGACATAGAAGAGTTTAAATTGTAAACATACTTCAAAACACATGTTGTGTTTTGACCACTTTGACAATAACAGTTGTTATCTGTGTATACTCGACATTAATAATGTTGTAGTGTAATACAAATTATATAAACATTTTTCACATTTTGTGCGGCGATTAGCGCAGGTATGTCAAAAGGCCGATCTATACAATTTGAGTCATTGTTTAAGCGGCATCATAGTAAATGGAACAAAATGGTCGGCACATCCCTGAATTCCGAGAAAAATTATAACAAAAAATACAAAGGGTTGTAATGTCTTTCTGATTATTATAATGTCAAACAAAATGTAGCGACATGGTGAACTTTTTAAGAGTTCAGGTCGAGTTCATATGTGTCTAAGTAGGGTCAATGCTAACAGTATTCCTAAATGCCTATACCAAAGAAATCATATGCCAAGAATGTAAAGCATTAAATTGAGCCGTTTTGTCTGCTAAGGTAAAATGATTTGTACACGATATTACAATTGGAAAATATTCCATCAGTATAACGGCACCTCAAACAAACCTCGTCTCCAAGTGGAGTAGGTGAACTGTAACATGTATTTGGACACTGTTAGCGCAAACTTCAATATATGAACCTATGAATGTCACCTATACTGATTGACACAAATTGCGTAACTCTTTGTATCCATGTCTCTTACACACTTGTTCATGGGTTAATAATTTTGATCATGCATCAGACAAATAATTTAAATAATAATATTACAGCAAAAACGAAAGTATTTACAAATGTAATGAAGCAGATGTGTTCCTGGAATGGGATTAGGAACGGGAAGAGCCTAACACTGGATTATAAATGCACTGTTAACGCTTCGTCCGAGTTTAAACCATTGGGGATCTTTGAATCTAGCAGGATGATGTATCTAGATTCCAGGCGTCTTAGGGCCAGTCTGCGATTCCCCCCTCTGGGATTCTTGGGCACACTGTCTATTACAAAATAGGAGAGGTGTTTGATGTTCCCTTCATGCAGTGTGTTAATGTGCCGGGCCACTGGGTATGTTGGGTCATTGTTAGTTATGGCACGCAAATGCTGTAGGATCCTGATGTGAGCTTGATGAATTGTGCTGCCTACGTAGCGTTTCCCACAACTGCAAACAAGTACATAGACGGCGTACTCGGTCTTACATGAGTAGCCGCCCCTGATGACAAAAGGTTTGTTTCTGAACGCCACTGTGACCTCTTTAGTGTTTATACCCTGTTTGCATGCTTTGCACTTTGCGCACTTTCGAAACCCTTTTTGGATCGGCGGCCATGTGACAGATTTCACAAATGTTGGTGCATTGCAGACCAGTTGGCTGCGCATCGATTTAGCCTTCCGAAATGTGATAGAGGGTTTATTACCATTCAAATGTCCTATCACTGGGTCATTCCGCACTAATGGCCAATGTTTCTGCAAGATTCTCCTCACATTATTATGGTAAGTGTTGTATCCCGTTATCATCCTAGGGATGTTAGATGTGGGCTTAGATTGTTTATCTTTCTTTTCCTCTTCAGTAGAAAATAAAAGATCCTTCCTGTTCTTGGTTTTACATTTCTGTTCTGCCTTCGCCAATGTTTGAGGTTTATATCCTCTCCTACCGAGTCTCTCAAAAAGATTGGTTTTTGCCTTTTTGTATTGGGGTGAATGTATGACATTGTTCTACATTCTGTCCATCAACTGTGTTTTTTGCAATTTTGCCTTTTCCATGCCTGCTTCTGTACTGCAATTGCGGGTCATGCGCAGACATTCTGCATAGGGGATGGATTCTTTTAGTCTGACAGGGTGAAAGCTTTGTGCATGAAGCACCGCATTACCCGCTGTGGGTTTTCTATATGTTCTAGTTTGTATTTTGTTATGCTCTACATAAAGTTCTAGATCTAAGAATTGGATCATCTCTTTACTTGTGGAGCATGTAAATCTCAGGTTAAGAGCATTCTCATTTAAGTCTTTGGCAAAAGATTCTGCACTCTCTATTGACCCTTTCCATAAGATGAAAATGTTGTCTATGTAGCGTTTGTAGAGTACTACATGTTCCGACAAGGTCATGGCCTGGGTGGTTGCTAGTACTTGCTCCTCCCACCAGCCCATATGCAAATTAGCATAACTGGGGGAGAAGCAAGTACCCATGGCCGAACCCTGTAGTTGTTTGTAGTGCAGTTTATCAAAAAGGAATGTGTTGTTCTTTAAACACCACTCCACCATTTGTAGTATCATGAGCGAGTGTTGGTACAATGCTATAGGTCTTTTGTTAAGGTAGTAGTGTAATGCTTTTAAACCATCTGTGTGCCGAATGCTTGTATATAGTGACTGAACATCCAACGTCATAAATACATATTCATCATTCCAATTAAGGTCATACAGTTTTTTCAGAAAATCCCCACTGTCTTGTATATAGGCTAGTAAGTCTTTTACAAAAGGCTGAAGGAATTGGTGGATAAATATATATGTATATATATATATATATATATATATATATATATATATATATATATATATATATATATATATATATATATATATATATATATATATATATAGAAGAGTTGCCCCTAGTTAGGAATGCACTTAATTACTGTGGGTATTTACTGGTGCTTGCAGCTTGTTGTCATGTCACATGGTCTGCCACTGAAGAGGGTGTTGGCCCGAAACGCGCATGGCAGGAAAAGGACTTTGTTCGCGGCTCGCGCCCTTGCGTTGGCATTAATTCCTACCTGTAAGTGCATTCCCACCCAGGGGCAACTCTTTCTTCCATTTGTTAGCGGCCAGCCCGGTCGCGGGTTTGTACTCCCGCGGACAAACTGCGGGTCCACAGCTACCTCATTTGGGCAGCTTACTGTGGTACGGAAGGTGCCTTTTACTTGCGGGGTGCTTGCGGGGACATTGACAATCCTTTTAATACTTTTTGCATGTGAATGGCGGCGGTGACCCACTTGGGTTCTACTTAACCACCAGTCCCAGAAAGCTTTGCTTCAGGTGTTACACCTGTGTATAATTACTGTGGGTATTTACTCGTGCTTGCAGCTTGCGGTCATGTCACATGGTCTGCCACTGAAGAGGGCATTGGCCTGAAACGCGTCTGGCAGGAAAAGGACTTTGTTCGCAGCTCGCGCCCTTTGCGTTGGCATTAAATCCTACCTGTAAGTGCATTCCCACCCAGGAGCAACTCTTTCTTCCATTTGTTAGCGGCCAGCCCGGTCACGGGTTTGCACTACCGCGGACAAACTGCAGGTCCACAGCTACCTCATTTGGGCAGCTTACTGTAATACGGGAGGTGCCTTTTACTTGCGGGGTGCTTGCGGGGACAGTGGCAATCCTTTTAATACTTTTTGCATGTGAATGGCGGCGGCGACCCACTTGAGGTCTACTTAACCACCAGTCCCAGAAAGCTTTGCTTCAGGTGTTACACCTGTGTATAATTACTGAGGGTATTTACTGGTGCTTGCAGCTTCCCGTCCTATCACATGGTCTGCCACTGAAGAGGGTGTTGGCCCGAAATGCGCATGGCAGGAAAAGGACTTTGTTCGCGGCTCGCGCCCTTGCGTTGGCATTAATTCCTACCTGTAAGTGCATTCCCACCCAGGGGCAACTCTTTCTTCCATTTGTTAGCGGCCAGCTCGGTCGCGGGTTTGCACTACCGAGGACAAATTGCGGGTCCACAGCTACCTCATTTGGCCAGCTTACTGTGGTACGGGAGGTGCCTTTTACTTGCGGGGACATTGGCAATCCTTCCTTTTAATACTTTTTGTATGTGAATGGCGGCGGCGACCCACTTGGGTTCTACTTAACCACCAGTTCCAGAAAGCTTTGCTTCAGGTGTTACCCCTGTGTATAATTACTCTGGGTATTTACTGGTGCTTGCAGCTTGCCGTCATGTCACATGGTCTGCCTCTCAAGAGGGCGTTGGCCCGAAACGCGTCTGGCAGGAAAAGGACTTTGTTCGTGGGTCCGTTGACATTAATTCCTACCTGTAAGTGCATTCCCACCCAGGGGCGACTCTTTTATATATATATATATATATATATATATATATATATATATATATATATATATATATATATATATATATATATATATATATATATATATATATATATATTTCTACCGAAGATGCTCAGATTTGAGGCCGCACACCACTCGCAGTTTGTTCACAGAACATTTATTGAATCATTGCAGCTTCCCATCCCGACATCAAGTCCCATGCCTTACGCGTTTCGAGGCATTTGCGCCTCTCATCAGAGGCCCACGCAGGAATCCAAAGTACATCGCCGCTACATTTTCCTCGCTTGCTTTAATTAATTTGAATGGCCTCAGGTGTGCCTTCTTTAAGTAGAGCTTGTTTTTCTACAATGCATGCTGGATCATGTAGTTTTTTTAGGCTTCGTTTCCAACCCTCCAGTGGGTTTTGATTCCTGCACGTTTTCTTTCGGGACACATTTAACCTTCTATTAGGCTCACAGGTGAAACTCTGCAACGCGGAATTTATCTCCTGTTCGTGCCACATCAAAGAGGTACTTTACCCCCCTGGCGGTCCTGATCATATTTCCCAGGCAGTGCGATCCCTCCACAGCCGGAGCCGCCGTGATTTTGTATTTCTACCAAAGATGCTCAGATTTGAGGCCGCACACCACTCGCAGTTTGTTCACAGAACATTTATTGAAACATTGCAGCTTCCCATCCTGACATCAAGTCCCATGGCCTTACGCGTTTCGAGGCATTTGCGCCTTTCATCAGAGGCCCACGCAGGAATCCAAAGTACATCGCCAGGGGGGTAAAGTACCTCTTTGATGTGATGAGAGGCGCAAATGCCTCGAAACGCGTAAGGCCATGGGACTTGATGTCGGGATGGGAAGCTGCAATGTTTCAATAAATGTTCTGTGAACAAACTGCGAGTGGTGTGCGGCCTCAAATCTTAGCATCTTTGGTAGAAATACAAAATCACGGCGGCTCCGGCCGTGGAGGGATCGCACTCCCTGGGAAATATGATCAGGACCGCCAGGGGGGTAAAGTACCTCTTTGATGTGGCACGAACAGGAGATAAATTCCGCGTTGCAGAGTTTCATCTGTGAGCCTAATAGAAGGTTAAATGTGTCCCGAAAGAAAACGTGCAGGAATCAAAACCCACTGGAGGGTTGGAAACGAAGCCTTAAAAAACTACATGATCCAGCATGCATTGTAGAAAAACAAGCTCTACTTAAAGAAGGCACACCTGAGGCCATTCAAATTAATTAAAGCAAGCGAGGAAAATGTAGCGGCGATGTACTTTGGATTCCTGCGTGGGCCTCTGATGAGAGGCGCAAATGCCTCGAAACGCGTAAGGCCATGGGACTTGATGTCGGGATGGGAAGCTGCAATGTTTCAATAAATGTTCTGTGAACAAACTGCGAGTGGTGTGCGGCCTCAAATCTGAACATCTTTGGTAGAAATATATATATATATATATATATGCCACAAACCTCCTTCCCTCGAAAGAAGAGTAGAAGCCACACAAGGGGGAAAATTTCAAGGGAGCCGCTTTATTGGTGTCACAGCAACAGGCAAATGCATTTCGGCCGCCAGGCCTTCTTCGGTGCCCAAACGCTGTTGTAAATGGGCAAACTCCAGCCAAGAACTTCTATAAACATCATGTCCAGTCCTGATAGGCTAACATCACGTCCCTCCCACTCCAGCCGGAGTAGACAGCCCAACCTGCAGTCTGCGGCAAAACAAACGGACTGCACGTCACAGAATGCAAAGTTCCAGCAGCAGGGGTTTACGGGGAAAAAAATGTGCCACACAGAAGATGGAAACTGGAAGGTAAGTTCTGGTGCAGAGCGTGCCTCTTATTAAGCTGAACTACAGTCCAAAAGCACTCCCTTGGGTCCCCCAACCGCAACAACCTTTAGCCTCCAGGCTTCTGCTCAGTAAAGGTCCGAATTACAAAGCACCGGGCCCGGTGTCAGGCGGGAAGCCCTTACACCGCTTCTTTTCCCCCTGGAGGCGTGAGGTGGACCCCGGTCATCTGTGCAAACAGAGAACATCCAACAGGCAGCCGGAGCCGCCACCGCCAATGATACCGGAGCCACTTGTGTAGCGGGGGCTTCTAAATCGTGCCACCAGCAAGCACGGCAAATTGTATGCCACAAACCTCCTTCCGTCGAAAGAAGAGTAGAAGCCACACAAGGGGGAAAATTTCAAGGGAGCCGCTTTATTGGTGTCACAGCAACAGGCAAATGCATTTCGGCCGCCAGGCCTTCTTCGGTGCCCAAACGCTGCTGTAAATGGGCAAACTCCAGCCTAGAACTGCTATAAACATCATGTCCAGTCCTGATAGGCTAACATCACGTCCCTCCCACTCCAGCCGGAGTGGACAGCCCAACCTGCAGTCCGCGGCAATACAAATGGACTGCACGTCCCAGAATGCAAAGTTCCAGAAGCGGGGGTTTACGGGGAAAAAAATACGCCACACTAAAAGATGGAAACTGGAAGGTAAGTTCTGGTGCAGAGCGTGCCTCTTATTAAGCTGAACTACAGTCCAAAAGCACTCCCTTGGGTCCCCCAACCACAACAACCTTTAGCCTCCAGGCTTCTGCTCAGTAAAGGTCCGAATGACAAAGCACCGGGCCCGGTGTCAGGCGGGAAGCCCTTACACTGCTTCTTTTCCCCCTGGAGGCGTGAGGTGGACCCCGGTCATCTGTGCAAACAGAGAACATCCAACAGGCAGCCGGAGCCGCCACCGCCAATGATACCGGAGCCACTTGTGTAGCGGGGGCTTCTAAATCGTGCCACAGGCAAGCACGGCAAATTGTATGCCACAAACCTCCTTCCGTCGAAAGAAGAGTAGAAGCCACACAAGGGGGAAAATTTCAAGGGAGCCGCTTTATTGGTGTCACAGCAACAGGCAAATGCATTTCGGCCGCCAGGCCTTCTTCGGTGCCCAAACGCTGCTGTAAATGGGCAAACTCCAGCCTAGAACTGCTATAAACATCATGTCCAGTCCTGATAGGCTAACATCACGTCCCTCCCACTCCAACCGGAGTGGACAGCCCAACCTGCAGTCCGCGGCAATACAAACGGACTGCACGTCCCAGAATGCAAAGTTCCAGCAGCGGGGGTTTACGGGGAAAAAAATGCGCCACACTGAAGTTAAGCTGAACTACAGTGCAAAAGCACTCCCTTTGGTCCCCCAACCACAACAACCTTTGGCCTCCAGGCTTCTGCTCAGTAAAGGTCCGAATGACAAAGCACCGGGCCCGGTGTCAGGCGGGAAGCCCTTACACCGCTTCTTTTCCCCCTGGAGGCGTGAGGTGGACCCCGGTCATCTGTGCAAACAGAGAACATCCAACAGGCAGCCGGAGCCGCCACCGCCAATGATACCGGAGCCACCTGTGTAGCGGGGGCTTCTAAATTGTGCCACAGGCAAGCACGGCAAATTGTATGCCACAAACCTCCTTCCGTCGAAAGAAGAGTAGAAGCCACACAAGGGGGAAAATTTCAAGGGAGCCGCTTTATTGGTGTCACAGCAACAGGCAAATGCATTTCGGCCGCCAGGCCTTCTTCGGTGCCCAAACGCTGCTGTAAATGGGCAAACTCCAGCCTAGAACTACAATAAACATCATGTCCAGTCCTGATAGGCTAACATCACATCCCTCCCACTCCAGCCGGAGTGGACAGCCCAACCTGCAGTCCGCGGCAATACAAACGGACTGCACGTCCCAGAATGCAATGTTCCAGAAGCGGGGGTTTACGGGGAAAAAAATGCGCCACACTGAAGATGGAAACTAGAAGGTGAGTTCTGGTGCAGAGCGTGCCTCTTATTAAGCTGAACTACAGTCCAAAAGCACTCCCTTGGGTCCCCAACCGCAACAACCTTTAGCCTCCAGGCTTCTGCTCAGTAAAGGTCCGAATGACAAAGCACCGGGCCCGGTGTCAGGCGGGAAGCCCTTACACCGCTTCTTTTCCCCCTGGAGGCGTGAGGTGGACCCCGGTCATCTGTGCAAACAGAGAACATCCAACAGGCAGCCAGAGCCGCCACCGCCAATGATACCGGAGCCACTTGTGTAGCGGGGGCTTCTAAATCGTGCCACAGGCAAGCACGGCAAATTGTATGCCACAAACCTCCTTCCGTCGAAAGAAGAGTAGAAGCCACACAAGGGGGAAAATTTCAAGGGAGCCGCTTTATTGGTGTCACAGCAACAGGCAAATGCATTTCGGCCGCCAGGCCTTCTTCGGTGCCCAAACGCTGCTGTAAATGGGCAAACTCCAGCCTAGAACTGCTATAAACATCATGTCCAGTCCTGATAGGCTAACATCACGTCCCTCCCACTCCAGCCGGAGTGGACAGCCCAACCTGCAGTCCGCGGCAATACAAATGGACTGCACGTCCCAGAATGCAAAGTTCCAGAAGCGGGGGTTTACGGGGAAAAAAATACGCCACACTAAAAGATGGAAACTGGAAGGTAAGTTCTGGTGCAGAGCGTGCCTCTTATTAAGCTGAACTACAGTCCAAAAGCACTCCCTTGGGTCCCCCAACCACAACAACCTTTAGCCTCCAGGCTTCTGCTCAGTAAAGGTCCGAATGACAAAGCACCGGGCCCGGTGTCAGGCGGGAAGCCCTTACACTGCTTCTTTTCCCCCTGGAGGCGTGAGGTGGACCCCGGTCATCTGTGCAAACAGAGAACATCCAACAGGCAGCCGGAGCCGCCACCGCCAATGATACCGGAGCCACTTGTGTAGCGGGGGCTTCTAAATCGTGCCACAGGCAAGCACGGCAAATTGTATGCCACAAACCTCCTTCCGTCGAAAGAAGAGTAGAAGCCACACAAGGGGGAAAATTTCAAGGGAGCCGCTTTATTGGTGTCACAGCAACAGGCAAATGCATTTCGGCCGCCAGGCCTTCTTCGGTGCCCAAACGCTGCTGTAAATGGGCAAACTCCAGCCTAGAACTGCTATAAACATCATGTCCAGTCCTGATAGGCTAACATCACGTCCCTCCCACTCCAACCGGAGTGGACAGCCCAACCTGCAGTCCGCGGCAATACAAACGGACTGCACGTCCCAGAATGCAAAGTTCCAGCAGCGGGGGTTTACGGGGAAAAAAATGCGCCACACTGAAGTTAAGCTGAACTACAGTGCAAAAGCACTCCCTTTGGTCCCCCAACCACAACAACCTTTGGCATCCAGGCTTCTGCTCAGTAAAGGTCCGAATGACAAAGCACCGGGCCCGGTGTCAGGCGGGAAGCCCTTACACCGCTTCTTTTCCCCCTGGAGGCGTGAGGTGGACCCCGGTCATCTGTGCAAACAGAGAACATCCAACAGGCAGCCGGAGCCGCCACCGCCAATGATACCGGAGCCACCTGTGTAGCGGGGGCTTCTAAATTGTGCCACAGGCAAGCACGGCAAATTGTATGCCACAAACCTCCTTCCGTCGAAAGAAGAGTAGAAGCCACACAAGGGGGAAAATTTCAAGGGAGCCGCTTTATTGGTGTCACAGCAACAGGCAAATGCATTTCGGCCGCCAGGCCTTCTTCGGTGCCCAAACGCTGCTGTAAATGGGCAAACTCCAGCCTAGAACTACAATAAACATCATGTCCAGTCCTGATAGGCTAACATCACATCCCTCCCACTCCAGCCGGAGTGGACAGCCCAACCTGCAGTCCGCGGCAATACAAACGGACTGCACGTCCCAGAATGCAAAGTTCCAGAAGCGGGGGTTTACGGGGAAAAAAATGCGCCACACTGAAGATGGAAACTAGAAGGTGAGTTCTGGTGCAGAGCGTGCCTCTTATTAAGCTGAACTACAGTCCAAAAGCACTCCCTTGGGTCCCCAACCGCAACAACCTTTAGCCTCCAGGCTTCTGCTCAGTAAAGGTCCGAATGACAAAGCACCGGGCCCGGTGTCAGGCGGGAAGCCCTTACACCGCTTCTTTTCCCCCTGGAGGCGTGAGGTGGACCCCGGTCATCTGTGCAAACAGAGAACATCCAACAGGCAGCCAGAGCCGCCACCGCCAATGATACCGGAGCCACTTGTGTAGCGGGGGCTTCTAAATCGTGCCACAGGCAAGCACGGCAAATTGTATGCCACAAACCTCCTTCCGTCGAAAGAAGAGTAGAAGCCACACAAGGGGGAAAATTTCAAGGGAGCCGCTTTATTGGTGTCACAGCAACAGGCAAATGCATTTCGGCCGCCAGGCCTTCTTCGGTGCCCAAACGCTGCTGTAAATGGGCAAACTCCAGCCTAGAACTGCTATAAACATCATGTCCAGTCCTGATAGGCTAACATCACGTCCCTCCCACTCCAGCCGGAGTGGACAGCCCAACCTGCAGTCCGCGGCAATACAAACGGACTGCACGTCCCAGAATGCAAAGTTCCAGCAGCGGGGTCTACGGGGAAAAAAAAGCGCCACACTGAAGATGGAAACTGGAAGGTAAGTTCTGGTGCAGAGCGTGCCTCTTATTAAGCTGAACTACAGTCCAAAAGCACTCCCTTGGGTCCCCCAACCGCAACAACCTTTAGCCTCCAGGCTTCTGCTCAGTAAAGGTCCGAATGACAAAGCACCGGGCCCGGTGTCAGGCGGGAACCCCTTACACCGCTTCTTTTCCCCCTGGAGGCGTGAGGTGGACCCCGGTCATCTGTGCAAACAGAGAACATCCAACAGGCAGCCGGAGCCGCCACCGCCAATGATACCAGAGCCACTTGTGTAGCGGGGGCTTCTAAATCGTGCCACAGGCAAGCACGGCAAATTGTATGCCACAAACCTCCTTCCGTCGAAAGAAGAGTAGAAGCCACACAAGGGGGAACATATCAAGGGAGCCGCTTTATTGGTGTCACAGCAACAGGCAAATGCATTTCGGCCGCCAGGCCTTCTTCGGTGCCCAAACGCTGCTGTAAATGGGCAAACTCCAGCCTAGAACTGCTATAAACATCATGTCCAGTCCTGATAGGCTAACATCACGTCCCTCCCACTCCAGCCGGAGTGGACAGCCCAACCTTCAGTCCGCGGGAATACAAACGGACTGCATGTCCCAGAATGCAAATTTCCAGCAGCGGGGGTTTACGGGGAAAAAAATGCGCCACACTGAAGATGGAAACTGGAAGGTAAGTTCTGGTGCAGAGCGTGCCTCTTATTAAGCTGAACTACAGTCCAAAAGCACTCCCTTGGGCTGCCCAACTGCAACAACCTTTAGCCTCCAGGCTTCTGCTCAGTAAAGGTCCGAATGACAAAGCACCGGGCCCGGTGTCAGGCGGGAAGCCCTTACACCGCTTCTTTTCCCCCTGGAGGCGTGAGGTGGACCCCGGTCATCTGTGCAAACAGAGAACATCCAACAGGCAGCCGGAGCCGCCACCGCCAATGATACCGGAGCCACTTGTGTAGCGGGGGCTTCTAAATCGTGCCACAGGCAAGCACGGCAAATTGTATGCCACAAACCTCCTTCCGTCGAAAGAAGAGTAGAAGCCACACAAGGGGGAAAATTTCAAGGGAGCCGCTATATTGGTGTCACAGCAACAGGCAAATGCATTTCGGCCGCCAGGCCTTCTTCGGTGCCCAAACGCTGCTGTAAATGGGCAAACTCCAGCCTAGAACTGCTATAAACATCATGTCCAGTCCTGATAGGCTAACATCACGTCCCTCCCACTCCAGCCAGAGTGGACAGCCCAACCTTCAGTCCGCGGGAATACAAACGGACTGCATGTCCCAGAATGCAAATTTCCAGCAGCGGGGGTTTACGGGGAAAAAAATGCGCCACACTGAAGATGGAAACTGGAAGGTAAGTTCTGGTGCAGAGCGTGCCTCTTATTAAGCTGAACTACAGTCCAAAAGCACTCCCTTGGGTCCCCCAACTGCAACAACCTTTAGCCTCCAGGCTTCTGCTCAGTAAAGGTCCGAATGACAAAGCACCGGGCCCGGTGTCAGGCGGGAAGCCCTTACACCGCTTCTTTTCCCCCTGGAGGCGTGAGGTGGACCCCGGTCATCTGTGCAAACAGAGAACATCCAACAGGCAGCCGGAGCCGCCACCGCCAATGATACCGGAGCCACTTGTGTAGCGGGGGCTTCTAAATCGTGCCACAGGCAAGCACGGCAAATTGTATGCCACAAACCTCCTTCCGTCGAAAGAAGAGTAGAAGCCACACAAGGGGGAAAATTTCAAGGGAGCCGCTATATTGGTGTCACAGCAACAGGCAAATGCATTTCGGCCGCCAGGCCTTCTTCGGTGCCCAAACGCTGCTGTAAATGGGCAAACTCCAGCCTAGAACTGCTATAAACATCATGTCCAGTCCTGATAGGCTAACATCACGTCCCTCCCACTCCAGCCGGAGTGGACAGCCCAACCTTCAGTCCGCGGGAATACAAACGGACTGCATGTCCCAGAATGCAAATTTCCAGCAGCGGGGGTTTACGGGGAAAAAAATGCGCCACACTGAAGATGGAAACTGGAAGGTAAGTTCTGGTGCAGAGCGTGCCTCTTATTAAGCTGAACTACAGTCCAAAAGCACTCCCTTGGGTCCCCCAACTGCAACAACCTTTAGCCTCCAGGCTTCTGCTCAGTAAAGGTCCGAATGACAAAGCACCGGGCCCGGTGTCAGGCGGGAAGCCCTTACACCGCTTCTTTTCCCCCTGGAGGCGTGAGGTGGACCCCGGTCATCTGTGCAAACAGAGAACATCCAACAGGCAGCCGGAGCCGCCACCGCCAATGATACCGGAGCCACTTGTGTAGCGGGGGCTTCTAAATCGTGCCACAGGCAAGCACGGCAAATTGTATGCCACAAACCTCCTTCCGTCGAAAGAAGAGTAGAAGCCACACAAGGGGGAAAATTTCAAGGGAGCCGCTTTATTGGTGTCACAGCAACAGGCAAATGCATTTCGGCCGCCAGGCCTTCTTCGGTGCCCAAACGCTGCTGTAAATGGGCAAACTCCAGCCTAGAACTGCTATAAACATCATGTCCAGTCCTGATAGGCTAACATCACGTCCCTCCCACTCCAGCCGGAGTGGACAGCCCAACCTGCAGTCCACGGCAATACAAACGGACTGCACGTCCCAGAATGCAAAGTTCCAGCAGCGGGGGTTTACGGGGAAAAAAATGTGCCACACTGAAGATGGAAACTGGAAGGTAAGTTCTGGTGCAGAGCGTGCCTCTTATTAAGCTGAACTACAGTCCAAAAGCACTCCCTTGGGTCCCCCAACCGCAACAACCTTTAGCCTCCAGGCTTCTGCTCAGTAAAGGTCCGAATGACAAAGCACCGGGCCCGGTGTCAGGCAGGAAGCCCTTATACCGCTTCTTTTCCCCCTGGAGGCGTGAGGTGGACCCCGGTCATCTGTGCAAACAGAGAACATCCAACAGGCAGCCGGAGCCGCCACCGCCAATGATACCAGAGCCACTTGTGTAGCGGGGGCTTCTAAATCGTGCCACAGGCAAGCACGGCAAATTGTATGCCACAAACCTCCTTCCGTCGAAAGAAGAGTAGAAGCCACACAAGGGGGAACATTTCAAGGGAGACGCTTTATTGGTGTCACAGCAACAGGCAAATGCATTTCGGCCGCCAGGCCTTCTTCGGTGCCCAAACGCTGCTGTAAATGGGCAAACTCCAGCCTAGAACGGCTATAAACATCATGTCCAGTCCTGATAGGCTAACATCACGTCCCTCCCACTCCAGCCGGAGTGGACAGGCCAACCTGCAGTCCGCGGCAATACAAACGGACTGCACGTCCCAGAATGCAAAGTTCCAGCAGCGGGGGTTTACGGGGAAAAAAATGCGCCACACTGAAGATTGAAACTGGAAGGTAAGTTCTGGTGCAGAGCGTGCCTCTTATTAAGCTGAACTACAGTCCAAAAGCACTCCCTTGGGTCCCCCAACCGTAACAACCTTTAGCCTCCAGGCTTCTGCTCAGTAAAGGTCCGAATGACAAAGCACCGGGCCCGGTGTCAGGCGGGAAGCCCTTACACCGCTTCTGTTCCCCCTGGAGGCGTGAGGTGGACCCCGGTCATCTGTGCAAACAGAGAACATCCAACAGGCAGCCGGAGCCGCCACCGCCAATGATACCGGAGCCACTTGTGTAGCGGGGGCTTCTAAATCGTGCCACAGGCAAGCACGGCAAATTGTATGCCACAAACCTCCTTCCGTCGAAAGAAGAGTAGAAGCCACACAAGGGGGAAAATTTCAAGGGAGCCGCTATATTGGTGTCACAGCAACAGGCAAATGCATTTCGGCCGCCAGGCCTTCTTCGGTGCCCAAACGCTGCTGTAAATGGGCAAACTCCAGCCTAGAACTGCTATAAACATCATGTCCAGTCCTGATAGGCTAACATCACGTCCCTCCCACTCCAGCCGGAGTGGACAGCCCAACCTTCAGTCCGCGGCAATACAAACGGACTGCACGTCCCAGAATGCAAAGTTCCAGCAGCGGGGGTTTACGGGGAAAAAAATGCACCACACTGAAGATGGAAACTGGAAGGTAAGTTCTGGTGCAGAGCGTGCCTCTTATTAAGCTGAACTACAGTCCAAAAGCATTCCCTTGGGTCCCCCAACCGCACCAACCTTTAGCCTCCAGGCTTCTGCTCAGTAAAGGTCCGAATGACAAAGCACCGGGCCCGGTGTGAGGCGGGAAGCCCTTACACCGCTTCTTTTCCCCCTGGAGGCGTGAGGTGGACCCCGGTCATCTGTGCAAACAGAGAACATCCAACAGGCAGCCGGAGCCGCCACCGCCAATGATACCGGAGCCACTTGTGTAGCGGGGGCTTCTAAATCGTGCCACAGGGAAGCACAGCAAATTGTATGCCACAAACCTCCTTCCGTCGAAAGAAGAGTAGAAGCCACACGAGGGGGAAAATTTCAAGGGAGCCGCTTTATTGGTGTCACAGCAACAGGCAAATGCATTTCGGCCGCCAGGCCTTCTTCGGTGCCCAAACGCTGCTGTATATGGGCAAACTCCAGCCTAGAACTGCTATAAACATTATGTCCAGTCCTGATAGGCTAACATCACGTCCCTCCCACTCCAGCCGGAGTGGACAGCCCAACCTGCAGTCCGCGGCAATACAAACAGACTGCACGTCCCAGAATGCAAAGTTCCAGCAGCGGGGGTTTACGGCGAAAAAAATGCGCCACACTGAAGATGGAAACTGGAAGGTAAGTTCTGGTGCAGAGCGTGCCTCTTATTAAGCTGAACTACAGTCTAAAAGCACTCCCTTGGGTCCCCCAACCGCAACAACCTTTAGCCTCCAGGCTTCTGCTCAGTAAAGGTCCGAATGACAAAGCACCGGGCCCGGTGTCAGGCGGGTAGCCCTTACACCGCTTCTTTTCCCCCTGGAGGCGTGAGGTGGACCCCGGTCATCTGTGCAAACAGAGAACATCCAACAGGCAGCCGGAGCCGCCACCGCCAATGATACCGGAGCCACTTGTGTAGCGGGGGCTTCTAAATCGTGCCACAGGCAAGCACGGCAAATTGTATGTCACAAACCTCCTTCCGTCGAAAAAAGAGTAGAAGCCACACAAGGGGGAAAATTTCAAGGGAGCCGCTTTATTGGTGTCACAGCAACAGGCAAATGCATTTCGGTCGCCAGGCCTTCTTCGGTGCCCAAACGCTGCTGTAAATGGGCAAACTCCAGCCTAGAACTGCTATAAACATCATGTCCAGTCCTGATAGGCTAACATCACGTCCCTCCCACTCCAGCCGGAGTGGACAGCCCAACCTGCAGTCCACGGCAATACAAACGGACTGCACGTCCCAGAATGCAAAGTTCCAGCAGCGGGGGTTTACGGGGAAAAAAATGTGCCACACTGAAGATGGAAACTGGAAGGTAAGTTCTGGTGCAGAGCGTGCCTCTTATTAAGCTGAACTACAGTCCAAAAGCACTCCCTTGGGTCCCCCAACCGCAACAACCTTTAGCCTCCAGGCTTCTGCTCAGTAAAGGTCCGAATGACAAAGCACCGGGCCCGGTGTCAGGCAGGAAGCCCTTATACCGCTTCTTTTCCCCCTGGAGGCGTGAGGTGGACCCCGGTCATCTGTGCAAACAGAGAACATCCAACAGGCAGCCGGAGCCGCCACCGCCAATGATACCAGAGCCACTTGTGTAGCGGGGGCTTCTAAATCGTGCCACAGGCAAGCACGGCAAATTGTATGCCACAAACCTCCTTCCGTCGAAAGAAGAGTAGAAGCCACACAAGGGGGAACATTTCAAGGGAGACGCTTTATTGGTGTCACAGCAACAGGCAAATGCATTTCGGCCGCCAGGCCTTCTTCGGTGCCCAAACGCTGCTGTAAATGGGCAAACTCCAGCCTAGAACGGCTATAAACATCATGTCCAGTCCTGATAGGCTAACATCACGTCCCTCCCACTCCAGCCGGAGTGGACAGGCCAACCTGCAGTCCGCGGCAATACAAACGGACTGCACGTCCCAGAATGCAAAGTTCCAGCAGCGGGGGTTTACGGGGAAAAAAATGCGCCACACTGAAGATTGAAACTGGAAGGTAAGTTCTGGTGCAGAGCGTGCCTCTTATTAAGCTGAACTACAGTCCAAAAGCACTCCCTTGGGTCCCCCAACCGTAACAACCTTTAGCCTCCAGGCTTCTGCTCAGTAAAGGTCCGAATGACAAAGCACCGGGCCCGGTGTCAGGCGGGAAGCCCTTACACCGCTTCTGTTCCCCCTGGAGGCGTGAGGTGGACCCCGGTCATCTGTGCAAACAGAGAACATCCAACAGGCAGCCGGAGCCGCCACCGCCAATGATACCGGAGCCACTTGTGTAGCGGGGGCTTCTAAATCGTGCCACAGGCAAGCACGGCAAATTGTATGCCACAAACCTCCTTCCGTCGAAAGAAGAGTAGAAGCCACACAAGGGGGAAAATTTCAAGGGAGCCGCTATATTGGTGTCACAGCAACAGGCAAATGCATTTCGGCCGCCAGGCCTTCTTCGGTGCCCAAACGCTGCTGTAAATGGGCAAACTCCAGCCTAGAACTGCTATAAACATCATGTCCAGTCCTGATAGGCTAACATCACGTCCCTCCCACTCCAGCCGGAGTGGACAGCCCAACCTTCAGTCCGCGGCAATACAAACGGACTGCACGTCCCAGAATGCAAAGTTCCAGCAGCGGGGGTTTACGGGGAAAAAAATGCACCACACTGAAGATGGAAACTGGAAGGTAAGTTCTGGTGCAGAGCGTGCCTCTTATTAAGCTGAACTACAGTCCAAAAGCATTCCCTTGGGTCCCCCAACCGCACCAACCTTTAGCCTCCAGGCTTCTGCTCAGTAAAGGTCCGAATGACAAAGCACCGGGCCCGGTGTGAGGCGGGAAGCCCTTACACCGCTTCTTTTCCCCCTGGAGGCGTGAGGTGGACCCCGGTCATCTGTGCAAACAGAGAACATCCAACAGGCAGCCGGAGCCGCCACCGCCAATGATACCGGAGCCACTTGTGTAGCGGGGGCTTCTAAATCGTGCCACAGGGAAGCACAGCAAATTGTATGCCACAAACCTCCTTCCGTCGAAAGAAGAGTAGAAGCCACACGAGGGGGAAAATTTCAAGGGAGCCGCTTTATTGGTGTCACAGCAACAGGCAAATGCATTTCGGCCGCCAGGCCTTCTTCGGTGCCCAAACGCTGCTGTATATGGGCAAACTCCAGCCTAGAACTGCTATAAACATTATGTCCAGTCCTGATAGGCTAACATCACGTCCCTCCCACTCCAGCCGGAGTGGACAGCCCAACCTGCAGTCCGCGGCAATACAAACAGACTGCACGTCCCAGAATGCAAAGTTCCAGCAGCGGGGGTTTACGGCGAAAAAAATGCGCCACACTGAAGATGGAAACTGGAAGGTAAGTTCTGGTGCAGAGCGTGCCTCTTATTAAGCTGAACTACAGTCTAAAAGCACTCCCTTGGGTCCCCCAACCGCAACAACCTTTAGCCTCCAGGCTTCTGCTCAGTAAAGGTCCGAATGACAAAGCACCGGGCCCGGTGTCAGGCGGGTAGCCCTTACACCGCTTCTTTTCCCCCTGGAGGCGTGAGGTGGACCCCGGTCATCTGTGCAAACAGAGAACATCCAACAGGCAGCCGGAGCCGCCACCGCCAATGATACCGGAGCCACTTGTGTAGCGGGGGCTTCTAAATCGTGCCACAGGCAAGCACGGCAAATTGTATGTCACAAACCTCCTTCCGTCGAAAAAAGAGTAGAAGCCACACAAGGGGGAAAATTTCAAGGGAGCCGCTTTATTGGTGTCACAGCAACAGGCAAATGCATTTCGGTCGCCAGGCCTTCTTCGGTGCCCAAACGCTGCTGTAAATGGGCAAACTCCAGCCTAGAACTGCTATAAACATCATGTCCAGTCCTGATAGGCTAACATCACCTCCCTCCCACTACAGCCGGAGTGGACAGCCCAACCTGCAGTCCGCGGCAATACAAACGGACTGCACGTCCCAGAATGCAAAGTTCCAGCAGCGGGGAATTACAGGGAAAAAAATGCGCCACACTGAAGATGGAAACTGGAAGGTAAGTTCTGGTGCAGAGCGTGCCTCTTATTAAGCTGAACTACAGTCCAAAAGCACTCCCTTGGGTCCCCCAACCACAACAACCTTTAGCCTCCAGGCTTCTGCTCAGTAAAGGTCCGAATGACAAAGCACCGTGCCCGGTGTCAGGCGGGAAGCCCTTACACCGCTTCTTTTCCCCCTGGAGGCGTGAGGTGGACCCCGGTCATCTGTACAAACAGAGAACATCCAACAGGCAGCCGGAGCCGCCACCGCCAATGATACCGGAGCCACTTGTGTAGCGGGGGCTTCTAAATCGTGCCACAGGCAAGCACGGCAAATTGTATGCCACAAACCTCCTTCCGTCGAAAGAAGAGTAGAAGCCACACAAGGGGGAAAATTTCAAGGGAGGCGCTTTATTGGTGTCACAGCAACAGGCAAATGCATTTCTGCCGCCAGGCCTTCTTCGGTGCCCAAACGCTGCTGTAAATGGGCAAACTCCAGCCTAGAACTGCTATAAACATCATGTCCAGTCCTGATAGGCTAACATCACGTCCCTCCCACTCCAGCCGGAGTGGACAGCCCAACCTGCAGTCCGCGGCAATACAAACGGACTGCACGTCCCAGAATGCAAAGTTCCAGCAGCGGGGGTTTACGGGGAAAAAAATGCGCCACACTGAAGATGGAAACTGGAAGGTAAGTTCTGGTGCAGAGCGTGCCTCTTATTAAGCTGAACTACAGTCCAAAAGCACTCCCTTGGGTCCCCCAACCGCAACAACCTTTAGCCTCCAGGCTTCTGCTCAGTAAAGGTCCGAATGACAAAGCACCGGGCCCGGTGTCAGGCGGGAAGCCCTTACACCGCTTCTTTGCCCCCTGGAGGTGTGAGGTGGACCCCGGTCATCTGTGCAAACAGAGAACATCCAACAGACAGCCGGAGCCGCCACCGCCAATGATACCGGAGCCACTTGTGTAGCGGGGGCTTCTAAATCGTGCCACAGGCAAGCACGGCAAATTGTATGCCACAAACCTCCTTCCGTCGAAAGAAGAGTAGAAGCCACACAAGGGGGAACATTTCAAGGGAGCCGCTTTATTGGTGTCACAACAACAGGCAAATGCATTTCGGCCGCCAGGCCTTCTTCGGTGCCCAAAAGCTGCTGTATATTGGCAAACTCCAGCCTAGAACTGCTATAAACATTATGTCCAGTCCTGATAGGCTAACATCACGTCCCTCCCACTCCAGCCGGAGTGGACAGCCCAATCTGCAGTCCGCGGCAATACAAACAGACTGCACGTCCCAGAATGCAAAGTTCCAGCAGCGGGGGTTTACGGCGAAAAAAATGCGCCACACTGAAGATGGAAACTGGAAGGTAAGTTCTGGTGCAGAGCGTGCCTCTTATTAAGCTGAACTACAGTCCAAAAGCACTCCCTTGGGTCCCCCAACCACAACAACCTTTAGCCTCCAGGCTTCTGCTCAGTAAAGGTCCGAATGACAAAGCACCGGGCCCGGTGTCAGGCGGGAAGCCCTTACACCGCTTCTTTTCCCCCTGGAGGCGTGAGGTAGACCCCGGTCATCTGTGCAAACAGAGAACATCCAACAGGCAGCCGGAGCCGCCACCGCCAATGATACCGGAGCCACTTGTGTAGCGGGGGCTTCTAAATTGTGCCACAGGCAAGCACGGCAAATTGTATGCCACAAACCTCCTTCCGTCAAAAGAAGAGTAGAAGCCACACAAGGGGGAAAATTTCAAGGGAGATGCTTTATTGGTGTCACAGCAACAGGCAAATGCATTTCGGCCGCCAGGCCTTCTTCGGTGCCCAAACGCTGCTGTAAATGGGAAAACTCCAGCCTAGAACTGCTATAAACATCCTCTCCAGTCCTGATAGGCTAACATCACGTCCCTCCCACTCCAGCCGGAGTGGACAGCCCAACCTGCAGTCCGCGGCAATACAAACGGACTGCACGTCCCAGAATGCAAAGTTCCAGCAGCGGGGGTTTACGGGGAAAAAAATGTGCCACACTGAAGATGGAAACTGGAAGGTAAGTTCTGGTGCAGAGCGTGCCTCTTATTAAGCTGAACTACAGTCCAAAAGCACTCCCTTGGGTCCCCCAACCGCAACAACCTTTAGCCTCCAGGCTTCTGCTCAGTAAAGGTCCGAATGACAAAGCACCGGGCCCGGTGTCAGGCGGGAAGCCCTTACACCGCTTCTTTTCCCCCTGGAGGCGTGAGGTGGACCCCGGTCATCTGTGCAAACAGAGAACATCCAACAGGCAGCCGGAGCCGCCACCGCCAATGATACCGGAGCCACTTGTGTAGCGGGGGCTTCTAAATCGTGCCACAGGCAAGCACGGCAAATTGTATGCCACAAACCTCCTTCCGTCGAAAGAAGAGTAGAAGTCACACAAGGGGGACAATTTCAAGGGAGCCGCTTTATTGGTGTCACAGCAACAGGCAAATGCATTTCGGCCGCCAGGCCTTCTTCGGTGCCCAAACGCTGCTGTAAATGGGCAAACTCCAGCCTAGAACTGCTATAAACATCATGTCTAGTCCTGATAGGCTAACATCACGTCCCTCCCACTCCAGCCGGAGTGGACAGCCCAACCTGCAGTCCGCGGCAATACAAACGGACTGCACGTCCCAAAATGCAAAGTTCCAGCAGCGGGGGTTTACGGGGAAAGAAATGTGCCACACTGAAGATGGAAACTGGAAGGTAAGTTCTGGTGCAGAACGTGCCTCTTATTAAGCTGAACTACAGTCCAAAAGCACTCCCTTGGGTTCCCCAACCGCAACAACCTTTAGCCTCCAGGCTTCTGCTCAGTAAAGATCTGAATGACAAAGCACCGGGCCCGGTGTCAGACAGGAAGCCCTTACACCGCTTCTTTTCCCCCTGGAGGCGTGAGGTGGACCCCGGTCATCTGTGCAAACAGAGAACATCCAACAGGCAGCCGGAGCCGCCACCGCCAATGATACCGGAGCCACTTGTGTAGCGGGGGCTACTAAATCGTGCCACAGGCAAGCACGGCAAATTGTATGCCACAAACCTCCTTCCGTCGAAAGAAGAGTAGAAGCCACACAAGGGCGAAAATTTCAAGGGAGCCGCTTTATTGGTGTCACAGCAACAGGCAAATGCATTTCAGCCGCCAGGCCTTCTTCGGTGCCCAAACCCTGCTGTAAATGGGCAAACTCCAGCCTAGAACTGCTATAAACATTATGTCCAGTCCTGATAGGCTAACATCACGTCCCTCCCACTCCAGCCGGAGTGGACAGCCCAACCTGCAGTCCGCGGCAATACAAACGGACTGCACGTCAAAGAATGCAAAGTTCCAGCAGCGGGGGTTTACGGGAAAAAAACATGCGCCACACTGAAGATGGAAACTAGAAGGTAAGTTCTGGTGCAGAGCGTGCCTCTTATTAAGCTGAACTACAGTCCAAAAGCACTCCCTTGGGTCCCCCAACCGCAACAACCTTTAGCCTCCAGGCTTCTGCTCAGTAAAGGTCCGAATGACAAAGCACCGGGCCCTGTGTCAGGCGGGAAGCCCTTACACCGCTTCTTTTCCCCCTGGAGGCGTGAGGTGGATCCCGGTCATCTGTGCAAACAGAGAACATCCAACAGGCAGCCGGAGCCACCACCGCCAATGATACCGGAGCCACTTGTGTAGCGGGGGCTTCTAAATCGTGCCACAGGCAAGCACGGCAAATTGTATGCCACAAACCTCCTTCCGTCGAAAGAAGAGTAGAAGCCACACAAGGGGGAAAATTTCAAGGGAGCCGCTTTATTGGTGTCACAGCAACAGGCAAATGCATTTCGGCCGCCATGCCTTCTTCGGTGCCCAAACGCTGCTGTAAATGGGCAAACTCCAGCCTAGAACTGCTATAAACATCATGTCCAGTCCTGATAGGCTAACATCACGTCCCTCCCACTCCAGCCGGAGTGGACAGCCCAACCTGCAGTCCGCGGCAATACAAACGGACTGCACGTCGCAGAATGCAAAGTTCCAGCAGCGGGGGTTTACGGGGAAAAAAATGCGCCACACTGAAGATGGAAACTGGAAGGTAAGTTCTGGTGCAGAGCCTGCCTCTTATTAAGCTGAACTACAGCCCAAAAGCACTCCCTTGGGTCCCCCAACCGCAACAACCTTTAGCCTCCAGGCTTCTGCTCAGTAAAGGTCCGAATGACAAAGCACCGGGTCCGGTGTCAGGCGGGAAGCCCTTACACCGCTTCTTTTCCCCCGGGAGGCGTGAGGTGGACCCCGGTCATCTGTGCAAACAGAGAACATCCAACAGGCAGCCGGAGCCGCCACCGCCAATGATACCAGAGCCACTTGTGTAGCGGGGGCTTCTAAATCGTGCCACAGGCAAGCACGGCAAATTGTATGCCACAAACCTCCTTCCGTCGAAAGAAGAGTAGAAGCCACACAAGGGGGAAAATTTCAAGGGAGGCGCTTTATTGGTGTCACAGCAACAGGCAAATGCATTTCGGCCACCAGGCCTTCTTCGGTGCCCAAACGCTGCTGTAAATGGGCAAACTCCAGCCTAGAACTGCTATAAACATCATGTCCAGTCCTGATAGGCTAACATCACGTCCCTCCCACTCCAGCCGGAGTGGACAGCCCAACCTGCAGTCCGCGGCAATACAAACGGACTGCACGTCCCAGAATGCAAAGTTCCAGCAGCGGGGGTTTACGGCGAAAACAATGCGCCACACTGAAGATGGAAACTGGAAGGTAAGTTCTGGTGCAGAGCGTGCCTCTTATTAAGCTGAACTACAGTCCAAAAGCACTCCCTTGGGTCCCCCAACCGCAACAACCTTTAGCCTCCAGGCTTCTGCTCAGTAAAGGTCCGAATGACAAAGCACCGGGCCCGGTGTCAGGCTGGAAGCCCTTACACCGCTTCTTTTCCCCCTGGAGGCGTGAGGTGGACCCCGGTCATCTGTGCAAACAGATAACATCGAACAGGCAGCCGGAGCCGCCACCGCCAATGATACCGGAGCCACTTGTGTAGCGGGGGCTTCTAAATCGTGCCACAGGCAAGCACGGCAAATTGTATGCCACAAACCTCCTTCCGTCGAAAGAAGAGTAGAAGCCACACAAGGGGGAAAATTTCAAGGTAGCCGCTATATTGGTGTCACAGCAACAGGCAAATGCATTTCGGCCGCCAGGCCTTCTTCGGTGCCCAAACGCTGCTGTAAATGGGCAAACTCCAGCCTAGAACTGCTATAAACATCATGTCCAGTCCTGATAGGCTAGCATCACATCCCTCCCACTCCAGCCGGAGTGGACAGCCCAACCTTCAGTCCGCGGCAATACAAACGGACTGCACGTCCCAGAATGCAAAGTTCCAGCAGCGGGGGTTCACGGGGAAAAAAATGCGCCACACTGAAGATGGAAACTGGAAGGTAAGTTCTGGTGCAGAGCGTGCCTCTTATTAAGCTGAACTGCAGTCCAAAAGTCGGTGGACGAATCTTCGCGAATTTCTCAAAGTAGGTGGCCCGCTCCTTCCCTGAAAATGTGGGGGGGATTCGTCAAGCGGGGGCCGAGATAAAAGGGGGTCCCAAAAAGTGTTTTCTCCATGTTAATTTCCATAGGGCGGTCAAACTCACTTTTAGCCCGAACGGCTGAATGGATTTCCACCAAACTTGGCAAAATTGTAGGGACCTTATAGCCCGATGTGCCTTTGCTATGTCTCAAGATATGTGCTCCAGTGGATTTTGAGTAATCTAAGTTCAAAAAAATATATATATCTATGGCAGCGCCCCGGTACGCCCCCCGGGGAGCGCTCTGGGCTCGTCACGCGAGGTGCGCACGGAAAGCTGATTGGCTCTCGGGTGTTTGTAAACATTCGAAACAGTCCGTAGCGGCCGCCGTCTTGTGTCTCGGTAGAATCGAGACACAAGAGGTGGGAAAAACAAAGGGGGAAATTACCATAAGGGCGCAGAGTAGACCCCCCCTGACCTCCTAGGTTTGATGTGGGGGCCATAAAAGGGCCCTGCGGGGCAAAAACATTTTTTTGTTTTGATTTGCCGGGGGGAGCGCCCGGTACGCTCACCGGGGAGCGGACCGGGGAGCGTACCATGGGGAAAAAAGAATGATAGAGTTTTAAAAAAAGTAGCATTTTTTTATAAATTGGAGGTAGTTCTAAAAAGAACTGGTTTTTTTTCTTTTTGTTGTTTTATATTTTTTTATTGTTTTTTGGAATTTTTTTTACTTTTTTTACTTTTCTGAACATTTTGTACTTTTTTTTTTGTATTTTTTAACGGGAGAAACAAAAAACAGGGAATTCTAAAGGGCTCAACAGGAGCAAAAAAAAAAGCGGAAAAAATTAATGTTTCCTTGGGCACTTGTGGTTATCCCAAGCACGGTTAATAATTGTGATGCATTGCTCTCCATGGCATATTGTTTGTCCACAAAAAATACAAACCATTTTAAAATTGGAAAACTTTGTTTGTATGGTGGAGCACATCTCCCTAACTTCCGGTCCCGATGGGGTGGAAACATTAGTTTGGGAGGTGCTGGCAGAAGATTGGACAGGGTTTCTGGCCAGTTCCCTGACCTCTGCCCTAGCATAGTTATTTGGATACTTTCGCAGCATATGTCTGATCATCGTGTGGTTGCCGAAGGAGTTTTTTTTGTTGGGATTCCCCCTTGACAGCTCCTGATGACATATTAAGCAGGTTGCCTTAGGCGCATTTACTATTTTTTTGTCGTTGGGGATTGAAAAAAATGCCAGATGATGTGCTCTTTAGGTTTGTAGGTAATATTGTCCTCTCGGACAAATCTCCTCTCCTCCTCCTCCTCATCCTCCTCCTCTTCTTGATCTCCACCACTGTGAAGTTGTGGTGGTCCATGTGGTGGTGGTGGTGGTGGTGGTCCAGAAGATCCAGCAGCTGCAGCTAATGTAGCAATTTTCTACTGAAATAACTGCAGGTCTACCTCTCTCAAAGCACAAAGTTAGAATGAGGAAAAAAGGTGGGGTCTTTCATCATTTGGAAAAGAAAACTGTTCTGAACCAATGAAAAGTGTTATTTTCAGGTCACAAGACCAGGGGTTTCATCATTATGAAACCAAAACTGTTATGAACTAATAGAAAGTGTTATTTTCAGGTCACATGACCCGACGCGCTTACGCTATGCGCCCGGGGCGCGCCCGGGGGCGCGTCGCGTTAGCGCGTCAGATGCTTACGTTGCACGATCGTATTCGCTCGAGTGCTTCCGGGTGCGCTTACGCCGTGCATATCACGCGGACGCGGCTACGCGATACGTCACGATCATGTTTTCGTTCGCGACATTGGCGCTAACGGGACGCTTCCCAGTTCGCGCACCGGGGTGTTTCAAAAGACTGCGCTTTCCGGGGCGCTCACCGGGGCGCGCACCGGGAGCGCTCCAGGGCAAAAAAAATTTAAAAAAAAAAACAATATACATTTAAACATTTTTTTAAATAGAAATATAATATAGGATTCATTTTCTAAAATATTACATTTCATAGCTATAGACATTTGCTAATAAAAAAACTTTGAAATTCACTGAAAAAAACATATGTTTGGGGCCTTATATATAGTTAGGAATTAGCATTTAAAAAACCTTTGAAATTCACTGAAAAAACCATAGGTTTCACACCAGTTATAGTTAGGAATTAGCATTTAAAAAACCTATTAAATTCACTGAAAAAAACATAGGTTTCACACCAGTTATAGTTAGCTGGAAATTTTACTGACATAAAACCATTGAAATTCCCACGTTAAAGTTAGTTGGACTCACTATAACTTGCGCGCCTGCAATGCACTGCTGATGACGTCACATATTACATCACTCATGACATGGTCAGTGACATCACTCATGACATCACTGATGACACCATCCTTGTGACAAACTGACAGACCTCCTTTCAGTGTAATGTAACCCTTGAAACACATATTCAAAAATAGAAACTAACATTTTCAATAAAATGGAGATACCCATACCAGTTACAACAACCAAATCAGTAATTCCACCATCTATATACACATCCACTCATTCACCAACAGTTTTATATAGTTACTCATACATATACGCACTCATCATATGTAGTGCTACACCTATACATCCTGTTACACACCGACAGTCATCTAAAAGTTACTCACACATGCAAATAAACTATTGAACATCCATTTATTTGCATATACAACTATACACACACTACCACCTTACTTCTAAGGAAATTTACACATACTTACTCTCTTAAACAATCACTTATAGAAACACATACTTATTTAAACAGGAACTCTTACAATCTCTCGCTCTCACATATATACATCAATACTCACATATACTAGATTAAAACATATGTAGTTACTGATAAAGACACTAGTGAGACAGTCATTCACTCACTAACACACACATATACACACTCATCCACCCATACAGTCCTGCACATATGCTGTCTTCAAAACACATACAAACAGTGAGTCAGTCACCAACCCATGCAGCCACTTATACACAAAGTGAAACACTGATACATATATTTCAATATTTAAAAGTTACTCGCTAATATATGTATTCACTAAGATACACTTAATAAGGCAGTTAACCAATCAATTTTTCTTTTTTTAAAAACATCCATTTACACACTTATTTAACCATTTATTCTTCCATCGACCTTTACAAATACATATATAAAACATATTTATTTTTCAGAAAGACACATATTCACTGGATGGTGTCTTCAGTGATGTCATGAGTGATGTCACTGACCATGTCATGAGTGATGTAATATGTGACGTCATCAGCAGTGCATTGCAGGTGCGCAAGTTATAGGGAGTCCAACTAACTATAACGAGGGAATTTCAATGGTTTTATGTCAGTAAAATTTCCAGCTAACTATAACTGGTGTGAAACCTATGGTTTTTTCCAGTGAATATATATACATATATATATATATATATATATATATATATATATTACCTATTGGTGGTCGCCAGTAGGTATATATAGTTAGGATTTTTTCTCCATGGGATTTTTGAAAATTCTATGTCTAATAACTTTGGCGTTTGTGGACGGAATTGGCTGAAATTTTCAGGAAAATGGCACATTTTGTTTCTGAGCAGCTCCTGAAAATTTGGTGGGGGGTTCGTCAAGGGGGGGCCGAGAAAAAAGGGGGGTCCCAAAACGCGTTTTTCCCATGTTAATTTCCATAGGGCGGTTGACCTCACTTTAAGCTCGAACGGCTGAATGGATTTGCACGAAACTTGGCAAAATTGTAGGGACTGTTAGCCCGATGTGCCTTTGCTAGGTCTCAATATATGTGCTCCAGTGGATTTTGATAAATTAACGTTCAAAAAAATATATATATCTGTAACAGCGTCCCGGGTAGCTCTCCGGTTCGCATACTTTTCGCGTAACGGAACTTTGCGAAGCGAAGCTGATTGGCTCTCCGGTGTCTGTCAACATTCTAAACAGTCCGGAGCGGCCGCCATCTTGTCTCTCGGTAGGATCGAGAGACAAGAGGAGGCCAAAACGAAGGGGGAAATGACCATAAGGGGGCATAGTAGATCCTCCCTGACCCCCTAGGTTTGATGTGGAGGCTTTAAAAGGGCCACGCGGGGCAAAAAAAAACAAAAAAAAACGTTTTTTTTGCGTTATCAATAGTGTTGTCCGTATTCCCAGTCAGTACCCTTCCCCGCCCGCCATGTGCACAAAGACCGCATACATCCCCCATAACGTCAAGGCTAAGTAACTAGAACATCATAAGGAGTTGCAAGTCGCTCCCATACTGGCGCCATTTTGGTCGAGGTCAGGCAGGTTCAGAGTATAGTTCAATGTCTCCAATAAGTAGCGGCAGGACCAGGATCCCTTTCGGCAGTTTTGGCTTCCTCATTACGAGCACTAGAAAACAAGACATTCTGGGCAGTATCACCCTTGACGCAACCCTTTATTGTACAAGATGGTGTCTTTCAAAAGCCAGGGGTATAGGAGTATGTAACAAGCGAGCCATTTAATTGAAAAAACTAAACGTGACAAACAGTTGTAGGATCAGTGAAGGTTGATTTTTAAATTGAAAGTATAACAGGATCAGTTACAATAAAATCCTTCATACGCACACCATGGGCGAGTATCATGGGTAACATTACTTCGAAGCTTTATTAATACAATTTCCAATAATGAAAAATCGACATCAATAGGGTTGTCCGTATTCCCAGTCAGTACCCTTCCCCGCCCGCCATGTGCACAACGACCGCATACATCCCCCATAACGTCAAGGCTAAGTAACTAGAACATCATAAGGAGTTGCAAGTCGCTCCCATACTGGCGCCATTTTGGTCGAGGCCAGGCAGGTTCAGAGTATAGTTCAATGTCTCCAGTAAGTAGCGGCAGGACCAGAATCCTTTTCGGCAGTTCTGGCTTCGTCATTACGAGCACTAGAAAACAAGACATTCTGGGCAATACCACCCTTGACGCAGCCCTTTATTGTACAAGATGGTGTCTTTCAAAAGCCAGGGGTATAGGAGTATGTAACAAGCGAGCCATTTAATTGAAAAAACTAAACGTGACAAACGGTTGTAGGATCAGTGAAGGTTGATTTTTTAATTGAAAGTATAACAGGATCAGTTACAATAAAATCGTCTATACGCACACCATGGGCGAGTATCATGGGTAACATTACTTCGAAGCTTTATTAATACAATAATTAATAATGAAAAATCGACATCAATAGTTTTGTCCGTATTCCCAGTCAGTACCCTTCCCCGCCCGCCATGTGCACAAAGACCGCATACATCCCCCATAACGTCAAGGCTAAGTAACTAGAACGTCATAAGGAGTTACAAGTCGCTCACATACTGGCGCCATTTTGGTCGAGGCCAGGCAGGTCCAGAGTATAGTTCAATGTCTCCAGTAAGTAGCGGCAGGACCAAAATCCTTTTCGGCAGTTCTGGCTTCGTCATTACGAGCACTAGAAAACAAGACATTCTGGGCAATACCACCCTTGACGCAGCCTTTTATGCTACAAGATGGTGTCTTCCATTCAGAAAATATTGTTGGCAGCATTTTGAAAGGAAAGATAAACGGCCGTTCTCCTAGTGAGTCTCACATTGTTACATTTATGAAGAATGTTGAAGAGTAGTATGTTGAAAATCTGAACCCATCGTTCTACAAACTCTCAACCAGCCTTGGATGGAAAAATCCTGAAGAATGTACAAACTGAAAACCAGTTTTTGTTTGCATAGCATCAGCAGCAACACTTGAGTCAGCTTTGTGTGAAGCCGCCATCTTGATCCAATCAATACTGTCCCCTTGCACACATTCAGGGACCAGGCCGCAGGACGTGTCTTCAGGTCAAACGGATTGTGGGACAAGGTCAAGAATGGAAGAGTCACCAAAAGGCAAAAAGTTCAGCCGGACCCCGGGAGCCGGCCGCCTATGTCGGGGGCGATCTCAGGCCACACCAGGGCAACAAGACTTGGGGAGGGGGCAGGAGCCAAGCGCCCCCTCCCAGTCTGCGCCACCACACCGCCTCTCGGGGGCCTCCGTCAAGCGGTTCAGGGAGGCACCGCATCACATTGCTTTCCAATGCAGTCAGGTCCTCAAACAGCCCCCACTTACACTCACCTATGAAAATCTTACTATTGATGCTTGACTGAGACCAAGGAGATCAGAGTGCATGTCTGTGTAAGGTGATGTACCTCTGGGGAGACAAGGTCCAGAATGGAAGAGTCGCTGTATCGCAAGAGTGGGTGAAATTTAGCCGGATGGCGGGTGAGACGCTGTAATAGCAAGAGCAGGCGCAACTCAGCTGGCCGAGAGAGACTTGGGGAGGGGGCAGGAGCCAAGCGCCCCCTCCCATTCCGCGCCACCACACCGCCCCTGGGGGGCCTCCATCAAGCGGTTCAGGGAGGCACCGCAGGGAGACGTTCTTCAGATCAGTGGCTCTCACCGGCAAGGTTCCCCTCCTTTAGCAGCGATCGTTGGCGCTGTGGTTGCGGCCGGAGGCTCCTGCTTAGTCAACGCCCCGGCCTCTCCATGTCGTAGGCCGCAAGAGTAATCGCAACTCAGCTGTCCGAGAGAGACTTGGGGAGGAGGCAGGAGCTAAGCGCCCCCTCCCAGTCCGCGCCACCACACCGCCCCTGGGGGGCCTCCGTCAAGCGGTTCAGGGAGGCACCGCAGGCAGCCGTTCTTCAGATCAGTGGCTCTCACCGGCAAGGCTCCCCTCCTTTAGCAGCGATCGTTGGCGCTGTGGTTGCGGCCGGAGGCCCCGCCTAGTCAACGCCCCGGCCTCTCCATGTCGTAGGCCGCAAGAGTGGGCGCAACTCTGCTGGCCGAGCGAGAAATACCGTCCCCCTGCACACATTCAGGGACCAGGCCGCATTGCGAGGGCACCGTAGGACGTGTCTTCAGGTCAAACGGATTGTGGGACAAGGTCCAGAATGGAAGAGTCGCTGTATCGCAAGAGTGGGTGAAATTTAGCCGGATGGTGGGTGAGATGCTGTAATAGCAAGAGCAGGCGCAACTCAGCTGGCCGAGAGAGACTTGGGGAGGGGGCAGGAGCTAAGCGCCCCCTCCCAGTCCGAACCAATGAAAAGTGTTATTTTTAGGTCACATGACCTAGCCTTACATCATTTGGAACTCAAAAGTGAAATGAACCAATGAAAAGTTTTATTAACAAGTCACATGACCTGTTATGCTTACGTTACGCACTCCGCGCTCCGCGCCCCGGATCGCTTCCGGGTAGCTGCTTTTCGCGCCTCGCGCACCGGAGCACTTCCGGGTGCGCTAACGCGGCGCGTCATATGACAGAAGGGACAGGCAACAAGAACCATCAGTCAAAGAGGGAAGGGCAAGTTCTTCTCTACCGGGTCACGTTGGGGCTCCACCGGAACTGATCGAATTGGTAGTCTACAGTGTTTCTGGATGTTTCAGACTGAAGCTGGCGTCAGCATGAGAGCACCACCATCTCGTGACTCCGTCGTGGCCATTCCGCAAGCAATCATGGCAGTCGCTCCCCACCGTAAGTCTGCGGGAGTCGGGGGCCCCGGTGACTCTTGTAGAATCTTCAAGGCTGAGGGGACGCTTTTGGGAATGGGGCCCATGCCCTAGCAGTCAAGCGTTCGAGTTCCAGGGTTGCCCAGAGCCATCCTTGCAGGCTAGGCCCAAGTCTGTGGAGTCGACCGCCATTTCCTGAGCTCCGTGGCAGCCGCCTCTCGCTGTACTGCAAGAGTGGGTGCAATTCATCCGGATGGCGGGTGAGACGCTGTAATAACAAGAGCAGGCGCAATTCAGCTGGCCGAGCGAGGCCCTGTGCCGCAGGAGCGGGCGCAACTCAGGTGGCCGAGTGAAGCGCTGGGGTGTAGCTGATAAACCTCCACCTGGGGAGGTGGGGGAGGCTCGTTCGCGCTGCCTCTCCCTTTCAGTGCACCCCACGCCGTCAAGCGTCCGAGTTCAAGGGTTGCCCAGAGCCATCCTTACAGGCCAGGCCCAAGTCTGTGGAGCCGACCGCCATTTCCTGAGCTCCGTGGCAGCCGCCTGTCGCTGTACTGCATGAGTGGGTGTAATTCATCCGGATGGCGGGTGAGACGCTGCAATAACAAGAGCAGGCGCAATTCAGCTGGTCGAGCAAGGCCCTGTGCCGCAGGAGCGGGCGCAACTCAGGTGGCCGAGTGAAGCGCTGGGGTGTAGCTGAGAAACCTCCACCTGGGGAGGTGGGGGAGGCTCGTTCGCGCCGCCTCTCCCTTTCAGTGCACCCCACGCCGTGTCCTGGCGCAGGTATATGTGATGGTTGGACCAGGGCACCGCAGGACGTGTCTTCAGGTCAAACGGATTGTGGGACAAGGTCCAGAATGGAAGAGTCACCAAAAGGCAACAAGTTCCGCCTGACCTCGGGAGCCGACCGCCTATGTCGGGGGCGATCTCAGGCCACACCAGGGCAACAAGACTTGGGGAGGGGGCAGGAGACAAGCGCCCCCTCCGAGTCCGCGCCACCACACCGCCCCTCGGGGGCCTCCGTCAAGCGGCTCAGGGAAGCATCGCAGGCAGCGGTTCTTCAGATCAGTGGCTGTTAGCAGCGATAGTTGGCGCTATGGTTGCGGCTGGAGGCCCCGCTTAGTCAACGCCCTGGCCTCTCCATCTCGTAGGCCGCAGAGTAGTCGGGGAGAAATCCCGGGAACGGCGGCATGCATTTGGATCGATGTTGCAGCAGGCTGCCATGTAAATAGTTATTTAATAAAACGTTTTACCCTGTTACTTTGCTGGTGTGTTGTATATATTTATAATATTTGCATAGTGTTTGTCGTTGTTTTGGGCGGGGTGGGCGGCGGAGCCGAGCTGTCTTGCAGCCATCATGGCGTCGAGCTCAGTTCCTCTCACTAGTTTCATATTTCTCATGAGGGGTTGTTCCTAATGTTTCTATTTTAGCGAGGTCAAAAAGAGATCCCATTAGTGGCCTACTGATTTTGCTTGATTCCTTTTGTTGTTTCTAACGATTTTTCACTATCTGCAAAGACTAAACAGAGTATTGCGACTCTGTGCTTGTTTGTAAATAGAGAATGAACCAAAGAGAACCAATTCTAAAACAGTAAATGCTTGGATAACAATAAATCAAATGGAGAGGGAAGCAGGCACGATGGATTACAACGGGGGCAAAGGCCTGCGTTACCTACCCTTCACTATGTGCAAAGAGAGAATACTCCTAAAAGAAAAGAGGGGGGGAGGGAGGGGGGGGGCAGCGTTCAAAGCACATCAGCGTGCATAGACACGAAAATATTTTTACCTACCACGTACTTGACATTTTAAAGCTTTTGATATTTGCTATTAAAAAACCATTGAAATTCACTGAAAAAACCATAGGTTATAGACCATATATAGTTAGGAATTAGCATTTACAAAACCTTGAAAATTCACTGAAAAAACCATGGGTTATAGACCATATATAGTTAGGAATTAGCATTTACAAAACCTTATTTTACTCACACAAAACCATTGAAATTCGCATATATAGTTAGTTGCACTAACTATATATCGCGCACCCGCAATCCACTGCTGATCATGTCACATATTACATCATTCATGACATGGTCAGTGACATCACTGATGACATCTCAAATGACATCACTGATGACATCACTGATGACATCTCAAATGACATCACTGATGACATCACTGATGACATCTCAAATGACATCACTGATGACATCTCATTTGACATTACTGATCACATCACTGATGACATCATTCATGTGATAATACGATGAACCTCTTCAGACTCTAATATAACCTTAGATACACTCAGTGTAAACAGACACTCACAGACTGTCACTCATCCATGGAGTTACTCACACACCTAGTCAGTCATGCAAAGAATCAATCACACCTCCATTTCCTCAACTATACAGTTATACACACCTTACTTATTCAAACATATACTAACACATATTTACTCTCTTATACAATCCCTGATACAAGTTCACAATGATCCATACAGCCACTCACACATTCACTGGCTCCTATGCACAGTTATTTATATATGTCAACTCTCACATGTACTGTGTTTTACATATGTACTTACTTTGACATGTAGCACTGAGATTCCATTCACTCACCAATACACTCATGCACACAGTCAACAGCCCATACAGCTGTTTCCACATGCATTTTTGAACCCACACATCTAGTGAATCAACTGCTCACACATCTATGCACAGAGTCATACATCTCCCAGCCACCCACACACACACTCAGTCTCCCATACAAATACTTGGGCAACCAATCAATAACCCATATAGTTACTCATATAGCTACTGATCAACACATGCAGCAGTTTACAGAACAACAGACATAATGATGCACACATTAAGACAGTTTAGTCACTAACCCATGCACTCAGTGAGACACATTTAATCACTCACTCATACAGTCAGTCATGCACCTACTAAATCCTTCATCCAGACTCTTATACATCCACTCATTCTTCAATATGTAAGACATATTTTAACTTTACAGAAACATACAGTCACTGGATGTTGTCATCAGTGATGTCATCAGTGATGTCATTTGAGATGTCATCAGTTATGTCATCAGTGATGTCACTGACCATGTCATGAATGATGTAATATGTGACATGATCAGCAGTGGATTGCGGGTGCGCGATATATAGTTAGTGCAACTAACTATATATGCGAATTTCAATGGTTTTGTGTGAGTAAAATAAGGTTTTGTAAATGCTAATTCCTAACTATATATGGTCTATAAGCCAAATATTATAATATATATATGTAGCCCTTCTTGCCTACTCTAATACTAATAGCATAACACTCTCAGGTCAGCAGCCAGCTATAGCTTAATACTCCCTGACCTACATAAGGTGCATCTGCTGTGTGTTTTGTCCATCACACAGTAATCTAGCAGCCATCACCAACTGCACAAGCATGGAATAAAAGTAGAGATTTTTCACATGCTTCTGGCTTCGGCAGGATTCAATTCTTGTCCACCACTGCATATCCCTACTGGCTATACACTACCAATGCTTCTTTATATCTACAGAGACATTCAGATATAAGATGATAATTCCAACGCCCATCCCAGCAGAACTCCCCACCATTTCTCACTCCAACCATGCCCGCTAAGAACCAAAAGCTTTAAACAAAATACCAGGTTGGACAAACCAGTGTGGTAACCAGCTAAGTAGCCTATTGGCATAAGAAGTACCGTGTAGGGGCCTGCAGAGCTACTCAACCTTTCCAGCTTGCTAAAATCTATAAACCACTTGTTTTCCTCTCACACCTTTTCATCCACCACATGATAACCACTCCTTGGGGTTATCACACATGGCATGGAAACAATGCCCACATAGCATCAGAAACAAAGACAACACCCTTCCAATCACACACCTTACATGGCATAGCTTGCAACCATGTTGGCAAGCACTTCAATGCCCCATATAAACTAGTAAGAGCTA